>NC_050182.1:41056378-41060379 GCF_008315115.2 Sander lucioperca
CGGCTATATCTGTGATACCTTCACTATTAAACATTTAAGTCCCCAACATGTAAAAACTAGTTTTGCTTATTGTTTTCTCACATGTTTGAGCTTTACTGTGCAGAATGATTTTTGTAAAGAGTTTGACACTAGATGGCTGTTTTTAAATTAATCTGCTGAAGAAGGGAAAGGTTCTTTACCTAAGAACACCTTACCAGGACAGATCTGGACAATTTTATACCAATATGCAGACAGAGTTAGTTGAGTGCCAATTGCATTGCTGTGAAAGGAAAAGCCATGTGAGTGAATAACTGAGCCAAATGACGTGGTGTAAAGAGAAACGTTGAATGGACCCAGAAGTGAACCCTGCGGTACTCCAGTATTGAGTTTGCAAGGTTCAGACACAGATTATCTCCAAGTTACCCTGTAAGTGCGGTCCTTAGAATGAAGTGGAAGAAGGGAGACAGGTCTGTAATGCTTTACATCAGAGGGGTTGAGTGTGTTTTTTAAAGAGGTTTGGTAATTTACAAACATTCTTCCCTTAAACATTTTAATGTGTATTTCAACTGTTTCATTCACAGAAAATGTGGCCTTGCGTGGAAAAGCGACCCAGTCAGACCGTCTTGACCACGCATTTGGAGCTGCCTACAATGCTATTGATGGAAATCGTGATCCTACCTTCAATGGTGGTTCATGCACCCGGACTGATGAACAGACCAACCCCTGGTGGAGAGTGGACCTGCTGGAGTCCTACATCGTCACCTCCATCATCATCACCAACAGAGGAGACTGCTGTCCAGAAAGGCTCAACGGGGCAGAGATTCACATCGGCAACTCTTTACAAGACCATGGTGCTGCAAACCCAGTGTGAGTGAATGTTAGTACTTCTTAAAAAGGCTACAGGATTTCTATGGCGTTATATATGTGTCACATTCCTGAGCGAGTAATTGTATGTTTTGAGCACAGAGAACTATATTTTGCATGCGCATTACATTGCATTTTGAACAGAAATGTACACTCGCAAAAAATAATTCAGTTTGAGTAAACAAAAACCTATTTCGTGCACAATAAATGTATTTGCATGTCTTTCTCTGCTCGCAGGTAGACGCTGCTGCGCTCCGGTCATGTCTCCCTCGCTCTCAACCTCTTCTCTCTACGCGCTCAACTCTAGACACGCTCGCTCAGATTTTCACAGCGTTACAAGTGTGCCACAAAACCAACCAATCGCAGAATCAAAAGGTCAATTCTGATTGGCTGTTCATCTCCAATTAGATCGCAAGTAGCAGGAAACAAAAATCTAGGAGTAAACTTTTTCAGTTTACACCTGTTGGTACAGCAAATACTGACTATAGTGGAGCTGTTCGACTAATGTTACTGGATTAAAACACATGTCGGTCAGTATTTTGTATTATTGACTTATATCACAGAAATGTCTTAATATTTGTGTGTACTATAATGCCGTTGTTTTCTTTGACTTATATCTCCTTGTGTGTTTAACGTTAGTTTGACTCATCCTTCACAAGCAATCTAGCTCACACACTGCAGCCGACATGTCATCTGAACAGGCCTCGCAGCACTATAACTAGCTAAGTTAGCTAGGTCTCGCAATGCGAGACTGAACAGCAGTAGACCTGTCACACTATAGCCACATGTAGCTAAGTAGTTTTTAATACTTTGGTTACATTACCGTATTTTATTAACCTGAATTATGTTGCTATATTAGCTTGCGAAGGAGCTATCCGTTGCTAACGCTATTTTATCTCAAAAAGCAGAAACGTTAGCTAACTACTGCCAAGATATGATTTCACTAGAGACCAGAGAGGTGTTGTAAGACTCGTCAAGTGTTGTCATGTGTTTACGCTGTCTTACAATGAAACCATATCTTGGCAGTAACATTAGTTAGCTACTGCTTTTTGACATAAATTAGCTAGCTAACGTTAGCGTTAGCAACGGATAGCTACTTTGCAAGCCAATAAAATATATAGCCTTGGCAAACAGAATTAAGGTTAATAAAACACGATAACTATGTAACCAGTATTACAAACGTCTTACAAGTGGCTGGATTGTGACATTTTAGGTGTGTTCGGATGAATACATTGGATGCATAGCTGGACTTTATCCATGCTGGGCTAATGTTAGATTGCTTGGGAAGGATGACGTTGGTCACACACGGAGATATGTAATTCAAACAACGGTATTGTGATTAACACAACTATTAAGGCATGTCTGTAATATACCGGTCGGTCAATAATATAAAATACTGTAGTCAGTGCTTTCCAACCCTTCTGGTCCCTGTCATATAAACTCACATACCCCGCCCTATCAATTCCCAATGTGTTCACACTATTTATCATATTAAAGTGAATATTCCTACATTTTCATGCAATTGAACTGTAAACATTTAGGTTGGTTTGGTCAGAAATTCTACTAGCTAGCTAGGCCTTTTACTTGAAGTGTGGTTAATGTTTCAAAATTCATCCATTACTTTTAGCTAATCATTTCAACTGTTAGTTAAGTCACTTTTAGCTGTTTATTTCTACCATTGATTACTTCGCTATATGTTTAAACATATGTTGAGCTGTTTTAGCTGATATATTGTTTTAAATCAATCATAATTCAATTATTTTAATTAGTTAAGCTGCTCCACAATCTTTCCAAGTACCCACTGGCTACAGCAGAGATACCCCTTGCTGGGGCATCACGGCAGGTGTTGCGTCAAAGACTGTTTCCCTGTAGATGTCTTTCCTGCTACTTGCGATCTAATTGGAGATGAACAGCCAATCAGAATTGACCTTTTGATTCTGCGATTGGTTGGTTTTGTGGCACACTTGTAACGCTGTGAAAATCTGAGCGAGCGTGTCTAGAGTTGAGCGCGTAGAGAGAAGAGGTTGAGAGCGAGGGAGACATGACCGGAGCGCAGCAGCGTCTACCTGCGAGCAGAGAAAGACATGCAAATACATTTATTGTGCACGAAATAGTTTTTTTTTTACTCAAACTGAATTATTTTTTGCGAGTGTACATTTCTGTTCAAAATGCAATGTAATGCGCTTGCAAAATATAGTTCTCTGTGCTCAAAACATACAATTACTCGCTCAGGAATGTGACACATATATAACGCCATAGCTTTCCACCAGGAAATTGTTTAGCAGGGGTAAGCCACCCTAACCCTGACACAGCTCATTTTATGATTTATAGCTAGTAGATGATGCAGTAAATGATAGCTACACTCATTGAACAGGTGGCATTTGCTATGTGAAATACTGCATCTAATCTTTTTTCCAGCAGATTAAGTGTTGGTGTTGTTTATTACTTTAAATTGCTATTCCCCTTTGAAGTGCCGCAGTTATAAAACTTTATTACAATGCTTCCTCTCTCTTTTAGGGTTGGTGTAGTTTCTCATATTCCAGCAGGCAGGTCTTTAAATATGACTTTTACCAGACTTGTGGAGGGACGTCATGTGACTGTGGTTCTGCCTGGTTTAAAAAGGATTCTTACACTCTGTGAAGTGGAAGTCTACGGGTACCGTGCCCCAACTGGTGAGGAATGAATATGTGGCTGAAGCCACACAAGATGTGATGATGCCACCGCCTAATTTCCTATACAGCTGCGGTCACACCAGAGTTTAAACTACATTCATTTCAATGAAGAAAAAACTTTACTGTTACACATAGATCTCTCCTTGGCAAAGTTGTATATATTTAAGCTGCATGTGTCTTAACTCTAACATGCATAATAGATTGTTTTTTAAATTTTTTTATTAATGAACATCTTAAAAATGATTCATAGGCAATGTATTTTGGTAAATTATACAATAAATAGTTTCTCAAAAGTTGAGATTTGCAAATGTTTTGTACATACTGACATACAACGCAATCTACAAATTTAATACTGCTGGCACTGCTGCATCGTTCAAGTTGTTCCGTGCTGGTCCAAATAAACAACAGACATCTCTACAACTTTCCATGACCTCTCCTTTTTTTAACTGTAATTTCTTCTTATCACTGAAATTGTTGCCAATTTCA
>NC_050183.1:0-28313 GCF_008315115.2 Sander lucioperca
GGGATAGGATGATGAGGGAGCTATAGGATGGCGAGGGAGGTGGCTGGGGATAGGATGGCGAGTGAGCTGGCTGGGGATAGGATGATGAGGGAGCTATAGGATGGCGAGGGAGCTGGCTGGAGATAGGATGGAGAGGGAGTTGGCTGGGGATAGGATGGCGAGGGAGCTATAGGATGGCGAGGGAGGTGGCTGGGGATAGGATGATGAGGGAGCTATAGGATGGCGAGGGAGCTGGCTGGAGATAGGATGGAGAGGGAGTTGGCTGGGGAAAGGATGGCGAGGGAGCTGGTTGTTGATAGGATGGCGAGGGAGCTGGCTTTAGATAGGATGGCGAGGGAGTTGGCTGGGGATAGGATGGCGAGGGAGCTGGCTGGGGATAGGATGGCGAGGGAGCTATAGGATGCGAGGGAGATGGCTGGGGATAGGATGGCGAGGGAGCTGGCTGGGGATAGGATGGCGAGGGAGGTGGCTGGGGATAGGATGGCGAGGGAGGTGGCTGGGGATAGGTTGGCGAGGGAGCTGGCTGGGGATAGGATGGCGAGGGAGGTGGCTGGGGATAGGATGGCGAGGGAGCTATAGGATGGCGAGGGAGCTGGCTGGGGATAGGATGGCGAGGAAGCTATAGGATGGCGAGGGAGCTGGCTGGGGATAGGATGGCGAGGGAGCTGGCTGAGGATAGGATGGTGAGGGAGCTGGCTGGGGATAGGATGGCGAGGGAGGTGGCTGAGGATAGGATGGAGAGGGAGCTGGCTGGGGATAGGATGGCGAGGGAGGTGGCTGGGGATAGGATGGCGAGTGAGCTGGCTGGGGATAGGATGGTGAGGGAGCTATAGGATGGCGAGGGAGGTGGCTGGGGATAGGATGGCGAGGGAGCTGGCTGGGGAAAGGATGGCGAGGGAGCTGGCTGTGGATAGGATGGCGAGGGAGCTATAAGATGGCGAGGGAGCTGGCTGGGGATAGGATGGAGAGGGAATTGGCTGGGGATAGGATGGCGAGGGAGCTGGCTGGGGATAGGATGGCGAGGGAGCTATTGGATGCGAGGGAGATGGCTGGGGATAGGATGGCGAGGGAGGTTGCTGGGGATAGGATGGCGAGGGAGATAGCTGGGGATAGGATGATGAGGGAGCTATAGGATGGCGAGGGAGCTATAGGATGGTGAGGGAGCTGGCTTGGGATAGGATGGCGAGGGAGGTGGCTGGGGATAGGATGATGAGGGAGCTATAGGATGGCGAGGGAGCTGGCTGGAGATAGGATGGAGAGGGAGTTGGCTGGGGATAGGATGGCGAGGGAGCTGGTTGTTGATAGGATGGCGAGGGAGCTGGCTTTAGATAGGATGGCGAGGGAGTTGGCTGGGGATAGGATGGCGAGGGAGCTGGCTGGGGATAGGATGGCGAGGGAGCTATAGGATGCGAGGGAGATGGCTGGGGATAGGATGGCGAGGGAGCTGGCTGGGGATAGGATGGCGAGGGAGGTGGCTGGGGATAGGATGGCGAGGGAGGTGGCTGGGGATAGGTTGGCGAGGGAGCTGGCTGGGGATAGGATGGCGAGGGAGGTGGCTGGGGATAGGATGGCGAGGGAGCTATAGGATGGCGAGGGAGCTGGCTGGGGATAGGATGGCGAGGGAGCTGGCTGGGGATAGGATGGCGAGGGAGCTATAGGATGCGAGGCAGATGGCTAGGGATAGGATGGCGAGGAAGCTATAGGATGGCGAGGGAGCTGGCTGGGGATAGGATGGCGAGGGAGCTGGCTGAGGATAGGATGGTGAGGGAGCTGGCTGGGGATAGGATGGCGAGGGAGGTGGCTGAGGATAGGATGGAGAGGGAGCTGGCTGGGGATAGGATGGCGACGGAGGTGGCTGGGGATAGGATGGTGAGGGAGCTATAGGATGGCGAGGGAGGTGGCTGGGGATAGGATGGCGAGTGAGCTGGCTGGGGATAGGATGGTGAGGGAGCTATAGGATGGTGAGGGAGCTGGCTTGGGATAGGATGGTGAGGGAGCTATAGGATGGTGAGGGAGCTGGCTTGGGATCGGATGTCAAGGGAGCTGGTTGGGGATAGGATAGCGAGTTAGCTGGGGATAGGATGCTGGGGAGGTGGCTGGGGATAGGATGGCGAGGGAGCTGGCTGGGGATAGGATGGTGAGGGAGCTATAGGATGGCGAGGGAGCTAGCTGGGGATAGGATGGGGAGGGAGTTGGCTGGGGATAGGATGGCGAGGGAGCTGGCTGGGGAAAGGATGGCGAGGGAGCTGGCTGGGGAAAGGATGGCGAGGGAGCTGGCTGTGGATAGGATGGCGAGGTAACTGGCTGGGGATAGGATGGCGAGGGAGCTGGCTGGGGATAGTATTGCGAGGGAGCTATAGGATGGCAAGAGAGTTGGCTGGGGATCGGATGTCAAGGGAGCTGGTTGGGGATAGGATAGCGAGTTAGCTGGGGATAGGATGCTGGGGAGGTGGCTGGGGATAGGATGGCGAGGGAGCTGGCTGGGGATAGGATGGCGAGGGAGTTGGCTGGGGATAGGATGGCGAGGGAGCTGGCTGGGGAAAGGATGGCGAGGGAGCTGGCTGGGGATAGGATGGAGAGGGAATTGGCTGGGGATAGGATGGCGAGGGAGCTGGCTGGGGATAGGTTGGCAAGGGAGCTGGCTGGGGATAGCGAGGGATGGCGAGGGAGCTATAGGATGCGAGGGAGATGGCTGGGGATAGGATGGCGAGGGAGCTATAGGATGCGAGGGAGATGGCTGGGGATAGGATGGCGAGGGAGGTGGCTGGGGACAGGATGGCGAAGGAGCTGGCTGGGGATAGGATGGAGAGGGAATTGGCTGGGGATAGGATGGCGAGGGAGCTGGCTGGGGATAGGTTGGCAAGGGAGCTGGCTGGGGATAGCGAGGGATGGCGAGGGAGCTATAGGATGCGAGGGAGATGGCTGGGGATAGGATGGCAAGGGAGCTGGCTGGGGATAGGATGGCGAGGGAGGTGGCTGGGGATAGGATGGCGAGGGAGGTGGCTGGGGATAGGATGGTGAGGGAGGGGGCTGGGAATAGGATGGCGAGGGAGCTGGCTGGGGATAGGATGGCGAGGGAGCTATAGGATGCGAGGGAGATGGCTGGGGATAGGATGGCGAGGGAGGTGGCTGGGGACAGGATGGCGAAGGAGCTGGCTGGGGATAGGATGGAGAGGGAATTGGCTGGGGATAGGATGGCGAGGGAGCTGGCTGGGGATAGGTTGGCAAGGGAGCTGGCTGGGGATAGCGAGGGATGGCGAGGGAGCTATAGGATGCGAGGGAGATGGCTGGGGATAGGATGGCAAGGGAGCTGGCTGGGGATAGGATGGCGAGGGAGGTGGCTGGGGATAGGATGGCGAGGGAGTTATAGGTTGGCGAGGGAGCTAGCTGGGGATATGATGGCGAGGGAGTTGGCTGGGGAAATCATGGCGAGAGAGCTGGCTGGGGATAGGATGGTGAGGGAGCTATAGTATGGCGAGGGAGCTGGCTGGGGATAGGATGGCGAGGGAGCTGGCTGGGGATAGGATGATGAGGGAGGTTGCTGGGGATAGGATGGCGAGGGAGCTGGCTGAGGATAGGATTGCCAAGGAGCTGGCTGGGGATAGGATGGCGAGGGAGCTGGCTGGGGATAGGATGGCGAGGGAGCTATAGGATGCGAGGGAGATGGCTGGGGATAGGATGGCGAGGGAGCTGGCTGGGGATAGGATGATGAGGGAGGTTTCTGGGGATAGGATGGCGAGGGAGCTATATGATGGCGAGGGAGCTATAGGATGCGAGGGAGATGGCTGGGGATAGGATGGCGAGGGAGCTGGCTGGGGATAGGATGGCGAGGGAGCTGGCTGAGGATAGGATGGTGAGGGAGCTGGCTGGGGATAGGATGGCGAGGGAGGTGGCTTAGGATAGGATGGAGAGGGAGCTGGCTGGGGATAGGATGGCGAGGGAGGTGGCTGGGGATAGGATGGTGAGGGAGCTATAGGATGGCGAGGGAGGTGGCTGGGGATAGGATGGCGAGTGAGCTGGCTGGGGATAGGATGGTGAGAGAGCTATAGGATGGTGAGGGAGCTGGCTTGGGATAGGATGGTGAGGGAGCTATAGGATGGTGAGGGAGCTGGCTTGGGATCGGATGTCAAGGGAGCTGGTTGGGGATAGGATAGCGAGTTAGCTGGGGATAGGATGCTGGGGAGGTGGCTGGGGATAGGATGGCGAGGGAGCTGGCTGGGGATAGGATGGTGAGGGAGCTATAGGATGGCGAAAGAGCTAGCTGGGGATAGGATGGGGAGGGAGTTGGCTGGGGATAGGATGGCGAGGGAGCTGGCTGGGGAAAGGATGGCGAGGGAGCTGGCTGGGGAAAGGATGGCGAGGGAGCTGGCTGTGGATAGGATGGCGAGGTAACTGGCTGGGGATAGGATGGCGAGGGAGCTGGCTGGGGATAGTATTGCGAGGGAGCTATAGGATGGCAAGAGAGTTGGCTGGGGATCGGATGTCAAGGGAGCTGGTTGGGGATAGGATAGCGAGTTAGCTGGGGATAGGATGCTGGGGAGGTGGCTGGGGATAGGATGGCGAGGGAGCTGGCTGGGGATAGGATGGCGAGGGAGATTGCTGGGGATAGGATGGTGAGGGAGCTATAGGATGGCGAGGGAGCTAGCTGGGGATAGGATGGCGAGGGAGTTGGCTGGGGATAGGATGGCGAGGGAGCTGGCTGGGGAAAGGATGGCGAGGGAGCTGGCTGTGGATAGGATGGCGAGGGAGCTATAGGATGGCGAGGGAGCTGGCTGGGGATAGGATGGAGAGGGAATTGGCTGGGGATAGGATGGCGAGGGAGCTGGCTGGGGATAGGATGGCGAGGGAGCTATAGGATGCGAGGGAGCTGGCTGGGGAAGTTATGGCGAGGGAGCGGGCTTGGGATAGGATTGTGAGGGAGCTATAGGATGGCGAGGGAGCTGGCTGGGAAAAGGATGGCGAGGGAGCTATAGGATGCGAGGGAGATGGCTGGGGATAGGATGGCGAGGGAGCTATAGGATGGCGAGGGAGCTGGCTGGGGATAGGATGGCGAGGGAGCTGGCTGGGGATAGGATGGCGAGGGAGGTTGCTGGGGATAGGATGGCGAGTGAGGTTGCTGGGAATAGGATGGCGAGGGAGCTATTGGATGGGAGGGAGATGGCTGGGGATAGGATGGCGAGGGAGGTGGCTGGGGATAGGATGGCGAGGGAGATAGCTGGGGATAGGATGGCGAGGGAGGTGGCTGAGGATAGGATGGAGAGGGAGCTGGCTGGGGATAGGATGGCGAGGGAGGTGGCTGGGGATAGGATGGTGAGGGAGCTATAGGATGGCGAGGGAGGTGGCTGGGGATAGGATGGCGAGTGAGCTGGCTGGGGATAGGATGGTGAGGGAGCTATAGGATGGTGAGGGAGCTGGCTTGGGATAGGATGGTGAGGGAGCTATAGGATGGTGAGGGAGCTGGCTTGGGATCGGATGTCAAGGGAGCTGGTTGGGGATAGGATAGCGAGTTAGCTGGGGATAGGATGCTGGGGAGGTGGCTGGGGATAGGATGGCGAGGGAGCTGGCTGGGGATAGGATGGTGAGGGAGCTATAGGATGGCGAGGGAGCTAGCTGGGGATAGGATGGGGAGGGAGTTGGCTGGGGATAGGATGGCGAGGGAGCTGGCTGGGGAAAGGATGGCGAGGGAGCTGGCTGGGGAAAGGATGGCGAGGGAGCTGGCTGTGGATAGGATGGCGAGGGAGCTATAGGATGGCGAGGGAGCTAGCTGGGGATAGGATGGGGAGGGAGTTGGCTGGGGATAGGATGGCGAGGGAGCTGGCTGGGGAAAGGATGGCGAGGGAGCTGGCTGGGGAAAGGATGGCGAGGGAGCTGGCTGTGGATAGGATGGCGAGGTAACTGGCTGGGGATAGGATGGCGAGGGAGCTGGCTGGGGATAGTATTGCGAGGGAGCTATAGGATGGCAAGAGAGTTGGCTGGGGATCGGATGTCAAGGGAGCTGGTTGGGGATAGGATAGCGAGTTAGCTGGGGATAGGATGCTGGGGAGGTGGCTGGGGATAGGATGGCGAGGGAGCTGGCTGGGGATAGGATGGCGAGGGAGCTTGCTGGGGATAGGATGGTGAGGGAGCTATAGGATGGCGAGGGAGCTAGCTGGGGATAGGATGGCGAGGGAGTTGGCTGGGGATAGGATGGCGAGGGAGCTGGCTGGGGATAGGATGGTGAGGGAGATAGCTGGGGATAGGATGATGAGGGAGCTATAGGATGGCGAGGGAGGTGGCTGGGGATAGGATGGCGAGTGAGCTGGCTGGGGATAGGATGATGAGGGAGCTATAGGATGGCGAGGGAGCTGGCTGGAGATAGGATGGAGAGGGAGTTGGCTGGGGATAGGATGGCGAGGGAGCTATAGGATGGCGAGGGAGGTGGCTGGGGATAGGATGATGAGGGAGCTATAGGATGGCGAGGGAGCTGGCTGGAGATAGGATGGAGAGGGAGTTGGCTGGGGATAGGATGGCGAGGGAGCTGGTTGTTGATAGGATGGCGAGGGAGCTGGCTTTAGATAGGATGGCGAGGGAGTTGGCTGGGGATAGGATGGCGAGGGAGCTGGCTGGGGATAGGATGGCGAGGGAGCTATAGGATGCGAGGGAGATGGCTGGGGATAGGATGGCGAGGGAGCTGGCTGGGGATAGGATGGCGAGGGAGGTGGCTGGGGATAGGATGGCGAGGGAGGTGGCTGGGGATAGGTTGGCGAGGGAGCTGGCTGGGGATAGGATGGCGAGGGAGGTGGCTGGGGATAGGATGGCGAGGGAGCTATAGGATGGCGAGGGAGCTGGCTGGGGATAGGATGGCGAGGAAGCTATAGGATGGCGAGGGAGCTGGCTGGGGATAGGATGGCGAGGGAGCTGGCTGAGGATAGGATGGTGAGGGAGCTGGCTGGGGATAGGATGGCGAGGGAGGTGGCTGAGGATAGGATGGAGAGGGAGCTGGCTGGGGATAGGATGGCGAGGGAGGTGGCTGGGGATAGGATGGCGAGTGAGCTGGCTGGGGATAGGATGGTGAGGGAGCTATAGGATGGCGAGGGAGGTGGCTGGGGATAGGATGGCGAGGGAGCTGGCTGGGGAAAGGATGGCGAGGGAGCTGGCTGTGGATAGGATGGCGAGGGAGCTATAAGATGGCGAGGGAGCTGGCTGGGGATAGGATGGAGAGGGAATTGGCTGGGGATAGGATGGCGAGGGAGCTGGCTGGGGATAGGATGGCGAGGGAGCTATTGGATGCGAGGGAGATGGCTGGGGATAGGATGGCGAGGGAGGTTGCTGGGGATAGGATGGCGAGGGAGATAGCTGGGGATAGGATGATGAGGGAGCTATAGGATGGCGAGGGAGCTATAGGATGGTGAGGGAGCTGGCTTGGGATAGGATGGCGAGGGAGGTGGCTGGGGATAGGATGATGAGGGAGCTATAGGATGGCGAGGGAGCTGGCTGGAGATAGGATGGAGAGGGAGTTGGCTGGGGATAGGATGGCGAGGGAGCTGGTTGTTGATAGGATGGCGAGGGAGCTGGCTTTAGATAGGATGGCGAGGGAGTTGGCTGGGGATAGGATGGCGAGGGAGCTGGCTGGGGATAGGATGGCGAGGGAGCTATAGGATGCGAGGGAGATGGCTGGGGATAGGATGGCGAGGGAGCTGGCTGGGGATAGGATGGCGAGGGAGGTGGCTGGGGATAGGATGGCGAGGGAGGTGGCTGGGGATAGGTTGGCGAGGGAGCTGGCTGGGGATAGGATGGCGAGGGAGGTGGCTGGGGATAGGATGGCGAGGGAGCTATAGGATGGCGAGGGAGCTGGCTGGGGATAGGATGGCGAGGGAGCTGGCTGGGGATAGGATGGCGAGGGAGCTATAGGATGCGAGGCAGATGGCTAGGGATAGGATGGCGAGGAAGCTATAGGATGGCGAGGGAGCTGGCTGGGGATAGGATGGCGAGGGAGCTGGCTGAGGATAGGATGGTGAGGGAGCTGGCTGGGGATAGGATGGCGAGGGAGGTGGCTGAGGATAGGATGGAGAGGGAGCTGGCTGGGGATAGGATGGCGACGGAGGTGGCTGGGGATAGGATGGTGAGGGAGCTATAGGATGGCGAGGGAGGTGGCTGGGGATAGGATGGCGAGTGAGCTGGCTGGGGATAGGATGGTGAGGGAGCTATAGGATGGTGAGGGAGCTGGCTTGGGATAGGATGGTGAGGGAGCTATAGGATGGTGAGGGAGCTGGCTTGGGATCGGATGTCAAGGGAGCTGGTTGGGGATAGGATAGCGAGTTAGCTGGGGATAGGATGCTGAGGAGGTGGCTGGGGATAGGATGGCGAGGGAGCTGGCTGGGGATAGGATGGTGAGGGAGCTATAGGATGGCGAGGGAGCTAGCTGGGGATAGGATGGGGAGGGAGTTGGCTGGGGATAGGATGGCGAGGGAGCTGGCTGGGGAAAGGATGGCGAGGGAGCTGGCTGGGGAAAGGATGGCGAGGGAGCTGGCTGTGGATAGGATGGCGAGGTAACTGGCTGGGGATAGGATGGCGAGGGAGCTGGCTGGGGATAGTATTGCGAGGGAGCTATAGGATGGCAAGAGAGTTGGCTGGGGATCGGATGTCAAGGGAGCTGGTTGGGGATAGGATAGCGAGTTAGCTGGGGATAGGATGCTGGGGAGGTGGCTGGGGATAGGATGGCGAGGGAGCTGGCTGGGGATAGGATGGCGAGGGAGTTGGCTGGGGATAGGATGGCGAGGGAGCTGGCTGGGGAAAGGATGGCGAGGGAGCTGGCTGTGGATAGGATGGCGAGGGAGCTATAAGATGGCGAGGGAGCTGGCTGGGGATAGGATGGAGAGGGAATTGGCTGGGGATAGGATGGCGAGGGAGCTGGCTGGGGATAGGATGGCGAGGGAGCTATAGGATGCGAGGGAGCTGGCTGGGGAAGTTATGGCGAGGGAGCGGGCTTGGGATAGGATTGTGAGGGAGCTATAGGATGGCGAGGGAGCTGGCTGGGAATAGGATGGCGAGGGAGCTATAGGATGCGAGGGAGATGGCTGGGGATAGGATGGCGAGGGAGCTATAGGATGGCGAGGGAGCTGGCTGGGGATAGGATGGCGAGGGAGCTGGCTGGGGATAGGATGGCGAGGGAGGTTGCTGGGGATAGGATGGCGAGTGAGGTTGCTGGGAATAGGATGGCGAGGGAGCTGGCTGGGGATAGGATGGTGAGGGAGCTATAGGATGGCGAGGGAGCTGGCTGGGGATAGGATGGGGAGGGAATTGGCTGGGGATAGGATGGCGAGGGAGCTGGCTGGGGATAGGATGGCGAGGGAGCTGGTTGTTGATAGGATGGCGAGGGAGCTGGCTTTAGATAGGATGGCGAGGGAGTTGGCTGGGGATAGGATGGCGAGGGAGCTGGCTGGGGATAGGATGGCGAGGGAGCTGGTTGTTGATAGGATGGCGAGGGAGCTGGCTTTAGATAGGATGGCGAGGGAGTTGGCTGGGGATAGGATGGCGAGGGAGCTGGCTGGGGATAGGATGGCGAGGGAGCTATAGGATGCGAGGGAGATGGCTGGGGATAGGATGGCGAGGGTGCTGGCTGGGGATAGGATGGCGAGGGAGGTGGCTGGGGATAGGATGGCGAGGGAGGTGGCTGGGGATAGGTTGGCGAGGGAGCTGGCTGGGGATAGGATGGCGAGGGAGGTGGCTAGGGATAGGATGGCGAGGGAGCTGGCTGGGGATAGGATGGTGAGGGAGCTATAGTATGGTGAGGGAGCTGGCTTGGGATAGGATGGCGAGGGAGGTGGCTGGGGATAGGATGGCGAGGGAGCTGGCTGGGGATAGGATGGTGAGGGAGCTATAGGATGGCGAGGGAGCTGGCTGGAGATAGGATGGAGAGGGAGCTATAGAATGGCGAGGGAGCTAGCTGCGGATAGGATGGCGAGGTAACTGGCTGGGGATAGGATGGCGAGGGAGCTGGCTGGGGATAGTATTGCGAGGGAGCTATAGGATGGCAAGAGAGTTGGCTGGGGATAGGATGTCAAGGGAGCTGGTTGGGGATAGGATAGCGAGTTAGCTGGGGATAGGATGCTGGGGAGGTGGCTGGGGATAGGATGGCGAGGGAGCTGGCTGGGGATAGGATGGCGAGGGAGCTTGCTGGGGATAGGATGGTGAGGGAGCTATAGGATGGCGAGGGAGCTAGCTGGGGATAGGATGGCGAGGGAGTTGGCTGGGGATAGGATGGCGAGGGAGCTGGCTGGGGAAAGGATGGCGAGGGAGCTATAGGATGGCGAGGGAGCTAGCTGGGGATAGGATGGCGAGGGAGTTGGCTGGGGATAGGATGGCGAGGGAGCTGGCTGTGGATAGGATGGCGAGGGAGCTGGCTGGGGATAGGATGGAGAGGGAATTGGCTGGGGATAGGATGGCGAGGGAGGTGGCTGGGAATAGGATGGCGAGGGAGCTGGCTGGGGATAGGATGGTGAGGGAGCTTTAGGATGCGAGGGAGATGGCTGGGGATAGGATGGCGAGGGAGGTGGCTGGGGACAGGATGGCGAGGGAGCTGGCTGGGGATAGGATGGAGAGGGAATTGGCTGGGGATAGGATGGCGAGGGAGCTGGCTGGGGATAGGTTGGCGAGGGAGCTGGCTGGGGATAGCGAGCGATGGCGAGGGAGCTATAGGATGCGAGGGAGATGGCTGGGGATAGGATGGCGAGGGAGCTGGCTGGGGATAGGATGGCGAGGGAGGTGGCTGGGGATAGGATGGCGAGGGAGCTGGCTGGGGATAGCGAGGGATGGCGAGGGAGCTATAGGATGCGAGGGAGATGGCTGGGGATAGGATGGCAAGGGAGCTGGCTGGGGATAGGATGGCGAGGGAGGTGGCTGGGGATAGGATGGCGAGTTAGCTATAGGATGGCGAGAGAGCTAGCTGGGGATAGGATGGCGAGGGAGTTATAGGTTGGCGAGGGAGCTAGCTAGGGATATGATGGCGAGGGAGTTGGCTGGGGAAATGATGGCGAGAGAGCTGGCTGGGGATAGGATGGTGAGGGAGCTATAGGATGGCGATGGAGCTGGCTGGGGATAGGATGGCGAGGGAGCTGGCTGGGGATAGGATGATGAGGGAGGTTGCTGGGGATAGGATGGCGAGGGAGCTATAGGATGGCGAGGGAGAAGGCTGGGGATAGGATGATGAGGGAGCTATAGGATGGCGAGGGAGCTAGTTGGGAATAGGATGGTGAGGTAGTTGGCTGGGGATAGTATTGCGAAGGAGCTGGCTGGGGATAGGATGGCGAGGGAGCTGGCTGGGGATAGGATGGTGAGGGAGCTATAGGATGGCGAGGGAGCTTGCTGGGGATAGGATGGAGAGGGAATTGGCTGGGGATAGGATGGTGCGGGAGCTGGCTTGGGATAGGATTGTGAGGGAGCTATAGGATGGCGAGGGAGCTGGCTGGAGATAGGATGGAGAGGGAGTTGGCTGGGGATAGGATGGCGAGGGAGCTGGCTGGGGATAGGATGGCGAGGGAATTGGCTGGGGATAGGATGGCGAGGGAGTTGGCTGGGGATATGATGGCGAGGGAGCTAGCTGCGGATAGGATGGCGAGGTAGCTGGCTGGGGATAGGATGGAGAGGGAATTGGCTGGGGATAGGATGGTGCGGGAGCTGGCTTGGGATAGGATTGTGAGGGAGCTATAGGATGGCGAGGGAGCTGGCTGGGGATAGGATGGAGAGGGAATTGGCTGGGGATAGGATGGTGAGGGAGCTGGCTTGGGATAGGATTGTGAGGGAGCTATAGGATGGCGAGGGAGCTGGCTGGGGATAGGATGGAGAGGGAATTAGCTGGGGATAGGATGGTGCGGGAGCTGGCTTGGGATAGGATTGTGAGGGAGCTATAGGATGGCGAGGGAGCTGGCTGGAGATAGGATGGAGAGGGAGTTGGCTGGGGATAGGATGGCGAGGGAGCTGGCTGGGGATAAGATGGCGAGCGAACTATAGGATGGCGAGGAAGCTGGCTTTAGATAGGATGGCGAGGGAGCTAATGGATGGCGAGGGAGCTGGCTGGGGATAGGATGGAGAGGGAGCTATAGGATGCGAGGGAGATAGCTGGGGATAGGATGGCGAGGGAGGTGGCTGGGGATAGGATGGCGAGGGAGCTGACTGGGGATAGGATTGTGAGGGAGCTGGCTGGGGATAGGATGGTGAGGGAGCTATAGGATGGTGAGGGAGCTGGCTTGGGATAGGATTGTGAGGGAGCTGGCTGGAGATAGGATGGCGAGGGAGCTTGCTGGGGATAGGATGGTGAGGGAGCTATAGGATGGCGAGGGAGCTGGCTGGGGATAGGATGGAGAGGGAATTGGCTGGGGATAGGATGGTGCGGGAGCTGGCTGGTTATAGGATGCCGAGGGAGCTGGCTGGGGATAGGATGGCGAGGGAGCTATAGGATGCGAGGGAGATGGCTGGGGATAGGATGACGAGGGAGCTATAGGGTGGCGAGGGAGCTGGCTGGGGATAGGTTGGCGAGGGAGCTATACGATGGCGAGGGAGCTAGCTGGGGATAGGATGTCGAGGGAGCTGGCTGGGGATAGGATGGCGAGGGAGGTGGCTGGGGATAGGATGGTGAGGGAGCTGGCTGGGCATAGGATGGTGAGGGAGCTATAGGATGGCGAGGGAGCTGGCTGGAGATAGGATGGAGAGGGAGTTTGCTGGGGATAGGATGGCGAGGGAGCTGGCTGGGGATAGGATGGCGAGGGAGCTGGCTGGGGATAGGATAGCGAGTTAGCTGGGGATAGGATGCTGGGGAGGTGGCTGGGGATAGGATGGCGAGGGAGCTGGCTGGGGATAGGATGGCGAGGGAGGTGGCTGGGGATAGGATGGCGAGGGAGCTGGCTGGGGATAGGATGGTGAGGGAGCTATAGGATGGCGAGGGAGCTAGCTGGGGATAGGATGGCGAGGGAGTTGGCTAGGGATAGGATGGCGAGGGAGCTAGCTGGGGATAGGATGGCGAGGGAGTTGGCTAGGGATAGGATGGCGAGGGAGCTGGCTGGGGATAGGATTGTGAGGGAGCTATAGGATGGCGAGGGAGCTGGCTGGGAATAGGATGGCGAGGGAGCTATAGGATGCGAGGGAGATGGCTGGGGATAGGATGGCGAGGGAGCTATAGGATGGCGAGGGAGCTGGCTGGGGATAGGATGGCGAGGGAGCTGGCTGGGGATAGGATGGCGAGGGAGGTTGCTGGGGATAGGATGGCGAGTGAGGTTGCTGGGAATAGGATGGCGAGGGAGCTGGCTGGGGATAGGATGGTGAGGGAGCTATAGGATGGCGAGGGAGCTGGCTGGGGATAGGATGGGGAGGGAATTGGCTGGGGATAGGATGGCGAGGGAGCTGGCTGGGGATAGGATGGCGAGGGAGCTGGTTGTTGATAGGATGGCGAGGGAGCTGGCTTTAGATAGGATGGCGAGGGAGTTGGCTGGGGATAGGATGGCGAGGGAGGTGGCTGGGGATAGGATGGCGAGGGAGCTGGTTGTTGATAGGATGGCGAGGGAGCTGGCTTTAGATAGGATGGCGAGGGAGTTGGCTGGGGATAGGATGGCGAGGGAGCTGGCTGGGGATAGGATGGCGAGGGAGCTATAGGATGCGAGGGAGATGGCTGGGGATAGGATGGCGAGGGTGCTGGCTGGGGATAGGATGGCGAGGGAGGTGGCTGGGGATAGGATGGCGAGGGAGGTGGCTGGGGATAGGTTGGCGAGGGAGCTGGCTGGGGATAGGATGGCGAGGGAGGTGGCTAGGGATAGGATGGCGAGGGAGCTGGCTGGGGATAGGATGGTGAGGGAGCTATAGTATGGTGAGGGAGCTGGCTTGGGATAGGATGGCGAGGGAGGTGGCTGGGGATAGGATGGCGAGGGAGCTGGCTGGGGATAGGATGGTGAGGGAGCTGGCTGGGGATAGGATGGTGAGGGAGCTATAGGATGGTGAGGGAGCTGGCTTGGGATAGGATTGTGAGGGAGCTGGCTGGAGATAGGATGGCGAGGGAGCTTGCTGGGGATAGGATGGCGAGGGAGCTGGCTGGGGATAGGATGGTGAGGGAGCTATAGGATGGCGAGGGAGCTGGCTGGGGATAGGATGGAGAGGGAATTGGCTGGGGATAGGATGGTGCGGGAGCTGGCTGGTTATAGGATGCCGAGGGAGCTGGCTGGGGATAGGATGGCGAGGGAGCTATAGGATGCGAGGGAGATGGCTGGGGATAGGATGACGAGGGAGCTATAGGGTGGCGAGGGAGCTGGCTGGGGATAGGTTGGCGAGGGAGCTATACGATGGCGAGGGAGCTAGCTGGGGATAGGATGGCGAGGGAGCTGGCTGGGGATAGGATGGCGAGGGAGGTGGCTGGGGATAGGATGGTGAGGGAGCTGGCTGGGCATAGGATGGTGAGGGAGCTATAGGATGGCAAGGGAGCTGGCTGGAGATAGGATGGAGAGGGAGTTTGCTGGGGATAGGATGGCGAGGGAGCTGGCTGGGGATAGGATGGCGAGGGAGCTGGCTGGGGATAGGATAGCGAGGGAGCTTGCTGGGGATAGGATGGTGAGGGAGCTATAGGATGGCGAGGGAGCTAGCTGGGGATAGGATGGCGAGGGAGTTGGCTGGGGATAGGATGGCGAGGGAGCTGGCTGGGGAAAGGATGGCGAGGGAGCTATAGGATGGCGAGGGAGCTAGCTGGGGATAGGATGGCGAGGGAGTTGGCTGGGGATAGGATGGCGAGGGAGCTGGCTGTGGATAGGATGGCGAGGGAGCTATAGGATGGCGAGGGAGCTGGCTGGGGATAGGATGGAGAGGGAATTGGCTGGG
This sequence comes from Sander lucioperca, assembly GCF_008315115.2. NCBI lineage: Eukaryota > Metazoa > Chordata > Actinopteri > Perciformes > Percidae > Sander > Sander lucioperca. The sequence goes on from NC_050183.1 coordinate 14,833, forward strand.
GATAGGATGGCGAGGGAGGTGGCTGGGAATAGGATGGCGAGGGAGCTGGCTGGGGATAGGATGGTGAGGGAGCTTTAGGATGCGAGGGAGATGGCTGGGGATAGGATGGCGAGGGAGGTAGCTGGGGACAGGATGGCGAGGGAGCTGGCTGGGGATAGGATGGAGAGGGAATTGGCTGGGGATAGGATGGCGAGGGAGCTGGCTGGGGATAGGTTGGCGAGGGAGCTGGCTGGGGATAGCGAGCGATGGCGAGGGAGCTATAGGATGCGAGGGAGATGGCTGGGGATAGGATGGCAAGGGAGCTGGCTGGGGATAGGATGGCGAGGGAGGTGGCTGGGGATAGGATGGCGAGGGAGCTGGCTGGGGATAGCGAGGGATGGCGAGGGAGCTATAGGATGCGAGGGAGATGGCTGGGGATAGGATGGCAAGGGAGCTGGCTGGGGATAGGATGGCGAGGGAGGTGGCTGGGGATAGGATGGCGAGTTAGCTATAGGATGGCGAGAGAGCTAGCTGGGGATAGGATGGCGAGGGAGTTATAGGTTGGCGAGGGAGCTAGCTAGGGATATGATGGCGAGGGAGTTGGCTGGGGAAATGATGGCGAGAGAGCTGGCTGGGGATAGGATGGTGAGGGAGCTATAGGATGGCGATGGAGCTGGCTGGGGATAGGATGGCGAGGGAGCTGGCTGGGGATAGGATGATGAGGGAGGTTGCTGGGGATAGGATGGCGAGGGAGCTATAGGATGGCGAGGGAGAAGGCTGGGGATAGGATGATGAGGGAGCTATAGGATGGCGAGGGAGCTAGTTGGGAATAGGATGGTGAGGTAGTTGGCTGGGGATAGTATTGCGAAGGAGCTGGCTGGGGATAGGATGGCGAGGGAGCTGGCTGGGGATAGGATGGTGAGGGAGCTATAGGATGGCGAGGGAGCTTGCTGGGGATAGGATGGAGAGGGAATTGGCTGGGGATAGGATGGTGCGGGAGCTGGCTTGGGATAGGATTGTGAGGGAGCTATAGGATGGCGAGGGAGCTGGCTGGAGATAGGATGGAGAGGGAGTTGGCTGGGGATAGGATGGCGAGGGAGCTGGCTGGGGATAGGATGGCGAGGGAATTGGCTGGGGATAGGATGGCGAGGGAGTTGGCTGGGGATATGATGGCGAGGGAGCTAGCTGCGGATAGGATGGCGAGGTAGCTGGCTGGGGATAGGATGGAGAGGGAATTGGCTGGGGATAGGATGGTGCGGGAGCTGGCTTGGGATAGGATTGTGAGGGAGCTATAGGATGGCGAGGGAGCTGGCTGGGGATAGGATGGAGAGGGAATTGGCTGGGGATAGGATGGTGAGGGAGCTGGCTTGGGATAGGATTGTGAGGGAGCTATAGGATGGCGAGGGAGCTGGCTGGGGATAGGATGGAGAGGGAATTAGCTGGGGATAGGATGGTGCGGGAGCTGGCTTGGGATAGGATTGTGAGGGAGCTATAGGATGGCGAGGGAGCTGGCTGGAGATAGGATGGAGAGGGAGTTGGCTGGGGATAGGATGGCGAGGGAGCTGGCTGGGGATAAGATGGCGAGCGAACTATAGGATGGCGAGGAAGCTGGCTTTAGATAGGATGGCGAGGGAGCTAATGGATGGCGAGGGAGCTGGCTGGGGATAGGATGGAGAGGGAGCTATAGGATGCGAGGGAGATAGCTGGGGATAGGATGGCGAGGGAGGTGGCTGGGGATAGGATGGCGAGGGAGCTGACTGGGGATAGGATTGTGAGGGAGCTGGCTGGGGATAGGATGGTGAGGGAGCTATAGGATGGTGAGGGAGCTGGCTTGGGATAGGATTGTGAGGGAGCTGGCTGGAGATAGGATGGCGAGGGAGCTTGCTGGGGATAGGATGGTGAGGGAGCTATAGGATGGCGAGGGAGCTGGCTGGGGATAGGATGGAGAGGGAATTGGCTGGGGATAGGATGGTGCGGGAGCTGGCTGGTTATAGGATGCCGAGGGAGCTGGCTGGGGATAGGATGGCGAGGGAGCTATAGGATGCGAGGGAGATGGCTGGGGATAGGATGACGAGGGAGCTATAGGGTGGCGAGGGAGCTGGCTGGGGATAGGTTGGCGAGGGAGCTATACGATGGCGAGGGAGCTAGCTGGGGATAGGATGTCGAGGGAGCTGGCTGGGGATAGGATGGCGAGGGAGGTGGCTGGGGATAGGATGGTGAGGGAGCTGGCTGGGCATAGGATGGTGAGGGAGCTATAGGATGGCGAGGGAGCTGGCTGGAGATAGGATGGAGAGGGAGTTTGCTGGGGATAGGATGGCGAGGGAGCTGGCTGGGGATAGGATGGCGAGGGAGCTGGCTGGGGATAGGATAGCGAGTTAGCTGGGGATAGGATGCTGGGGAGGTGGCTGGGGATAGGATGGCGAGGGAGCTGGCTGGGGATAGGATGGCGAGGGAGGTGGCTGGGGATAGGATGGCGAGGGAGCTGGCTGGGGATAGGATGGTGAGGGAGCTATAGGATGGCGAGGGAGCTAGCTGGGGATAGGATGGCGAGGGAGTTGGCTAGGGATAGGATGGCGAGGGAGCTAGCTGGGGATAGGATGGCGAGGGAGTTGGCTAGGGATAGGATGGCGAGGGAGCTGGCTGGGGATAGGATTGTGAGGGAGCTATAGGATGGCGAGGGAGCTGGCTGGGAATAGGATGGCGAGGGAGCTATAGGATGCGAGGGAGATGGCTGGGGATAGGATGGCGAGGGAGCTATAGGATGGCGAGGGAGCTGGCTGGGGATAGGATGGCGAGGGAGCTGGCTGGGGATAGGATGGCGAGGGAGGTTGCTGGGGATAGGATGGCGAGTGAGGTTGCTGGGAATAGGATGGCGAGGGAGCTGGCTGGGGATAGGATGGTGAGGGAGCTATAGGATGGCGAGGGAGCTGGCTGGGGATAGGATGGGGAGGGAATTGGCTGGGGATAGGATGGCGAGGGAGCTGGCTGGGGATAGGATGGCGAGGGAGCTGGTTGTTGATAGGATGGCGAGGGAGCTGGCTTTAGATAGGATGGCGAGGGAGTTGGCTGGGGATAGGATGGCGAGGGAGGTGGCTGGGGATAGGATGGCGAGGGAGCTGGTTGTTGATAGGATGGCGAGGGAGCTGGCTTTAGATAGGATGGCGAGGGAGTTGGCTGGGGATAGGATGGCGAGGGAGCTGGCTGGGGATAGGATGGCGAGGGAGCTATAGGATGCGAGGGAGATGGCTGGGGATAGGATGGCGAGGGTGCTGGCTGGGGATAGGATGGCGAGGGAGGTGGCTGGGGATAGGATGGCGAGGGAGGTGGCTGGGGATAGGTTGGCGAGGGAGCTGGCTGGGGATAGGATGGCGAGGGAGGTGGCTAGGGATAGGATGGCGAGGGAGCTGGCTGGGGATAGGATGGTGAGGGAGCTATAGTATGGTGAGGGAGCTGGCTTGGGATAGGATGGCGAGGGAGGTGGCTGGGGATAGGATGGCGAGGGAGCTGGCTGGGGATAGGATGGTGAGGGAGCTGGCTGGGGATAGGATGGTGAGGGAGCTATAGGATGGTGAGGGAGCTGGCTTGGGATAGGATTGTGAGGGAGCTGGCTGGAGATAGGATGGCGAGGGAGCTTGCTGGGGATAGGATGGCGAGGGAGCTGGCTGGGGATAGGATGGTGAGGGAGCTATAGGATGGCGAGGGAGCTGGCTGGGGATAGGATGGAGAGGGAATTGGCTGGGGATAGGATGGTGCGGGAGCTGGCTGGTTATAGGATGCCGAGGGAGCTGGCTGGGGATAGGATGGCGAGGGAGCTGTAGGATGCGAGGGAGATGGCTGGGGATAGGATGACGAGGGAGCTATAGGGTGGCGAGGGAGCTGGCTGGGGATAGGTTGGCGAGGGAGCTATACGATGGCGAGGGAGCTAGCTGGGGATAGGATGGCGAGGGAGCTGGCTGGGGATAGGATGGCGAGGGAGGTGGCTGGGGATAGGATGGTGAGGGAGCTGGCTGGGCATAGGATGGTGAGGGAGCTATAGGATGGCAAGGGAGCTGGCTGGAGATAGGATGGAGAGGGAGTTTGCTGGGGATAGGATGGCGAGGGAGCTGGCTGGGGATAGGATGGCGAGGGAGCTGGCTGGGGATAGGATAGCGAGTTAGCTGGGGATAGGATGCTGGGGAGGTGGCTGGGGATAGGATGGCGAGGGAGCTGGCTGGGGATAGGATGGCGAGGGAGGTGGCTGGGGATAGGATGGCGAGGGAGCTGGCTGGGGATAGGATGGTGAGGGAGCTATAGGATGGCGAGGGAGCTAGCTGGGGATAGGATGGCGAGGGAGTTGGCTAGGGATAGGATGGCGAGGGAGCTGGCTGGGGATAGGATGGCGAGGGAGCTGGCTGGGGATAGGATGGCGAGGGAGCTGGCTGGGGAAAGGATGGCGAGGGAGCTGGCTGGGGATAGGATGGCGAGGGAGCTATAGGATAGCGAGGGAGCTGGCTGGGGATAGGATGACGAGGGAGCTGGCTGGGGAAAGGATGGCGAGGGAGCTGGCTGGGGATAGGATGGCGAGGGAGGTTGCTGGAGATAGGATGGCGAGGGAGGTGGCTGGGGATAGGATGGCGAGGGAGCTGGCTGGGGATAGGATGGCGAGGGAGCTGTATGATGGCGAGGGAGCTGGCTGGGGATAGGATGATGAGGGAGCTGGCTGGGGAAAGGGTGGTGAGGGAGCTGGCTTGGGATAGGATTGTGAGGGAGCTATAGGATGGCGAGGGAGCTGGCTGGGGATAGGATGATGAGGGAGCTGGCTGGGGATAGGATTGTGAGGGAGCTATAGGATGGCGAGGGAGCTGGCTGGGGATATGATGGCGAGGGAGTTGGCTGGGGAAAGGATGGCGAGAGAGCTGGCTGGGGATAGGATGGTGAGGGAGCTATAGGATGGCGATGGAGCTGGCTGGGGATAGGATGGCGAGGGAGCTCGCTGGGGATAGGATGATGAGGGAGGTTGCTGGGGATAGGATGGCGAGGGAGCTATAGGATGGCGAGGGAGCTGGCTGGGGATAGGATGATGAGGGAGCAATAGGATGGCGAGGGAGCTAGCTGGGAATAGGATGGTGAGGTAGTTGGCTGGGGATAGTATTGCGAGGGAGCTGGCTGGGGATAGGATGGCGAGGGAGCTGGCTGGGGATAGGATGGCGAGGGAGGTGGCTGGGGATAGGATGGTGAGGGAGGGGGCTGGGAATAGGATGGCGAGGGAGATGGCTGGGGATAGGATGGCGAGGGAGCTATAGGACGCGAGGGAGATGGCTGTGGATAGGATGGCGAGGGAGCTATAGGATGCGAGGGAGATGGCTGGGGATAGGATGGCGAGGGAGGTGGCTGGGGATAGGATGGCGAGGGAGCTGGCTGGGGATAGGATGGAGAGGGAATTGGCTGGGGATAGGATGGCGAGGGAGCTGGCTGGGGATAGGTTGGCAAGGGAGCTGGCTGGGGATAGCGAGGGATGGCGAGGGAGCTATAGGATGCGAGGGAGATGGCTGGGGATAGGATGGCGAGGGAGGTGGCTGGGGATAGGATGGCGAGGTAGCTATAGGATGGCGAGAGAGCTAGCTGGGGATAGGATGGCGAGGGAGTTATAGGTTGGCGAGGGAGCTAGCTGGGGATATGATGGCGAGGGAGTTGGCTGGGGAAATCATGGCGAGAGAGCTGGCTGGGGATAGGATGGTGAGGGAGCTATAGTATGGTGAGGGAGCTGGCTGGGGATAGGATGGCGAGGGAGCTGGCTGGGGATAGGATGATGAGGGAGGTTGCTGGGGATAGGATGGCGAGGGAGCTGGCTGAGGATAGGATTGCCAAGGAGCTGGCTGGGGATAGGATGGCGAGGGAGCTGGCTGGGGATAGGATGATGAGGGAGGTTTCTGGGGATAGGATGGCGAGGGAGCTATATGATGGCGAGGGAGCTATAGGATGCGAGGGAGATGGCTGGGGATAGGATGGCGAGGTAGCTATAGGATGGCGAGGGAGCTGGCTGTGGATAGGATGGCGAGGGAGCTGGCTGGGGATAGGATGGCGAGGGAGCTGGCTGTGGATAGGATGGCGAGGGAGATGGCTGGGTATAGGATGGCGAGGGAGCTATAGGATGGCGAGGGAGCTGGCTGGGGATAGGATGGCGAGGGAGCTGGCTGGGGATAGGATGGCGAGGGAGCTATAGGATGCGAGGCAGATGGCTAGGGATAGGATGGCGAGGAAGCTATAGGATGGCGAGGGAGCTGGCTGGGGATAGGATGGCGAGGGAGCTGGCTGAGGATAGGATGGTGAGGGAGCTGGCTGGGGATAGGATGGCGAGGGAGGTGGCTGAGGATAGGATGGAGAGGGAGCTGGCTGGGGATAGGATGGCGAGGGAGGTGGCTGGGGATAGGATGGTGAGGGAGCTATAGGATGGCGAGGGAGGTGGCTGGGGATAGGATGGCGAGTGAGCTGGCTGGGGATAGGATGGTGAGGGAGCTATAGGATGGTGAGGGAGCTGGCTTGGGATAGGATGGCGAGGGAGGTGGCTGGGGATAGGATGGTGAGGGAGCTATAGGATGGTGAGGGAGCTGGCTTGGGATCGGATGTCAAGGGAGCTGGTTGGGGATAGGATAGCGAATTAGCTGGGGATAAGATGCTGGGGAGGTGGCTGGGGATAGGATGGCGAGGGAGCTAGCTGGGGATAGGATGGCGAGGGAGCTGGCTGGGGATAGGATGGCGAGGGAGCTGGCTGGGGAAAGGATGGCGAGGGAGCTGGCTGTGGATAGGATGGCGAGGGAGCTATAGGATGGCGAGGGAGCTGGCTGGGGATAGGATGGAGAGGGAATTGGCTGGGGATAGGATGGCGAGGGAGCTGGCTGGGGATAGGATGGCGAGGGAGCTATAGGATGCGAGGGAGCTGGCTGGGGAAGTTATGGCGAGGGAGCGGGCTTGGGATAGGATTGTGAGGGAGCTATAGGATGGCGAGGGAGCTGGCTGGGGATAGGATGGAGAGGGAATTGGCTAGGGATAGGATGGCGAGGGAGCTGGCTGGGGATAGGATGGCGAGGGAGCTATAGGATGCGAGGGAGCTGGCTGGGGAAGTTATGGCGAGGGAGCGGGCTTGGGATAGGATTGTGAGGGAGCTATAGGATGGCGAGGGAGCTGGCTGGGAATAGGATGGCGAGGGAGCTATAGGATGCGAGGGAGATGGCTGGGGATAGGATGGCGAGGGAGCTATAGGATGGCGAGGGAGCAGGCTGGGGATAGGATGGCGAGGGAGCTGGCTGGGGATAGGATGGCGAGGGAGGTTGCTGGGGATAGGATGGCGAGGGAGGTGGCTGGGGATAGGATGGCGAGGGAGCTGGCTGGGGATAGGATGGCGAGGGAGCTTGCTGGGGATAGGATGGTGAGGGAGCTATAGGATGGCGAGGGAGCTAGCTGGGGATAGGATGGCGAGGGAGTTGGCTGGGGATAGGATGGCGAGGGAGCTGGCTGGGGAAAGGATGGCGAGGGAGCTATAGGATGGCGAGGGAGCTAGCTGGGGATAGGATGGCGAGGGAGTTGGCTGGGATAGGATGGCGAGGGAGCTGGCTGTGGATAGGATGGCGAGGGAGCTATAGGATGGCGAGGGAGCTGGCTGGGGATAGGATGGAGAGGGAATTGGCTGGGGATAGGTTGGCGAGGGAGCTGGCTGGGGATAGCGAGGGATGGCGAGGGAGCTATAGGATGCGAGGGAGATGGCTGGGGATAGGATGGCAAGGGAGCTGGCTGGGGATAGGATGGCGAGGGAGGTGGCTGGGGATAGGATGGCGAGTTAGCTATAGGATGGCGAGAGAGCTAGCTGGGGATAGGATGGCGAGGGAGTTATAGGTTGGCGAGGGAGCTAGCTAGGGATATGATGGCGAGGGAGTTGGCTGGGGAAATGATGGCGAGAGAGCTGGCTGGGGATAGGATGGTGAGGGAGCTATAGGATGGCGATGGAGCTGGCTGGGGATAGGATGGCGAGGGAGCTGGCTGGGGATAGGATGATGAGGGAGGTTGCTGGGGATAGGATGGCGAGGGAGCTATAGGATGGCGAGGGAGCTGGCTGGGGATAGGATGATGAGGGAGCTATAGGATGGCGAGGGAGCTAGTTGGGAATAGGATGGTGAGGTAGTTGGCTGGGGATAGTATTGCGAAGGAGCTGGCTGGGGATAGGATGGCGAGGGAGCTGGCTGGGGATAGGATGGTGAGGGAGCTATAGGATGGCGAGGGAGCTTGCTGGGGATAGGATGGAGAGGGAATTGGCTGGGGATAGGATGGTGCGGGAGCTGGCTTGGGATAGGATTGTGAGGGAGCTATAGGATGGCGAGGGAGCTGGCTGGAGATAGGATGGAGAGGGAGTTGGCTGGGGATAGGATGGCGAGGGAGCTGGCTGGGGATAGGATGGCGAGGGAATTGGCTGGGGATAGGATGGCGAGGGAGTTGGCTGGGGATATGATGGCGAGGGAGCTAGCTGCGGATAGGATGGCGAGGTAGCTGGCTAGGGATAGGATGGAGAGGGAATTGGCTGGGGATAGGATGGTGCGGGAGCTGGCTTGGGATAGGATTGTGAGGGAGCTATAGGATGGCGAGGGAGCTGGCTGGGGATAGGATGGAGAGGGAATTGGCTGGGGATAGGATGGTGAGGGAGCTATAGGATGGCGAGGGAGCTGGCTGGGGATAGGATGGAGAGGGAATTGGCTGGGGATAGGATGGTGAGGGAGCTATAGGATGGCGAGGGAGCTGGCTGGAGATAGGATGGAGAGGGAGTTGGCTGGGGATAGGATGGCGAGGGAGCTGGCTGGGGATAAGATGGCGAGCGAACTATAGGATGGCGAGGAAGCTGGCTTTAGATAGGATGGCGAGGGAGCTAATGGATGGCGAGGGAGCTGGCTGGGGATAGGATGGAGAGGGAGCTATAGGATGCGAGGGAGATAGCTGGGGATAGGATGGCGAGGGAGGTGGCTGGGGATAGGATGGCGAGGGAGCTGACTGGGGATAGGATTGTGAGGGAGCTGGCTGGGGATAGGATGGTGAGGGAGCTATAGGATGGTGAGGGAGCTGGCTTGGGATAGGATTGTGAGGGAGCTGGCTGGAGATAGGATGGCGAGGGAGCTTGCTGGGGATAGGATGGCGAGGGAGCTGGCTGGGGATAGGATGGAGAGGGAATTGGCTGGGGATAGGATGGTGCGGGAGCTGGCTGGTTATAGGATGCCGAGGGAGCTGGCTGGGGATAGGATGGCGAGGGAGCTATAGGATGCGAGGGAGATGGCTGGGGATAGGATGACGAGGGAGCTATAGGGTGGCGAGGGAGCTGGCTGGGGATAGGTTGGCGAGGGAGCTATACGATGGCGAGGGAGCTAGCTGGGGATAGGATGTCGAGGGAGCTGGCTGGGGATAGGATGGCGAGGGAGGTGGCTGGGGATAGGATGGTGAGGGAGCTGGCTGGGCATAGGATGGTGAGGGAGCTATAGGATGGCGAGGGAGCTGGCTGGAGATAGGATGGAGAGGGAGTTTGCTGGGGATAGGATGGCGAGGGAGCTGGCTGGGGATAGGATGGCGAGGGAGCTGGCTGGGGATAGGATAGCGAGTTAGCTGGGGATAGGATGCTGGGGAGGTGGCTGGGGATAGGATGGAGAGGGAATTGGCTGGGGATAGGATGGTGAGGGAGCTATAGGGTGGCGAGGGAGCTGGCTGGGGATAGGTTGGCGAGGGAGCTAGCTGGGGATAGGATGGCGAGGGAGTTGGCTGGGGATAGGATGGCGAGGGAGCTGGCTGGGGAAAGGATGGCGAGGGAGCTGGCTGTGGATAGGATGGCGAGGGAGCTATAGGATGGCGAGGGAGCTGGCTGGGGATAGGATGGAGAGGGAATTGGCTGGGGATAGGATGGCGAGGGAGCTGGCTGGGGATAGGATGGCGAGGGAGCTATAGGATGCGAGGGAGCTGGCTGGGGAAGTTATGGCGAGGGAGCGGGCTTGGGATAGGATTGTGAGGGAGCTATAGGATGGCGAGGGAGCTGGCTGGGAATAGGATGGCGAGGGAGCTATAGGATGCGAGGGAGATGGCTGGGGATAGGATGGCGAGGGAGCTATAGGATGGCGAGGGAGCAGGCTGGGGATAGGATGGCGAGGGAGCTGGCTGGGGATAGGATGGCGAGGGAGGTTGCTGGGGATAGGATGGCGAGGGAGGTGGCTGGGGATAGGATGGCGAGTGAGCTGGCTGGGGATAGGATGGTGAGGGAGCTATAGGATGGTGAGGGAGCTGGCTGGGAATAGGATGGCGAGGGAGCTATAGGATGCGAGGGAGATGGCTGGGGATAGGATGGCGAGGGAGCTATAGGATGGCGAGGGAGCAGGCTGGGGATAGGATGGCGAGGGAGCTGGCTGGGGATAGGATGGCGAGGGAGGTTGCTGGGGATAGGATGGCGAGGGAGGTGGCTGGGGATAGGATGGCGAGGGAGCTGGCTGGGGATAGGATGGCGAGGGAGCTTGCTGGGGATAGGATGGTGAGGGAGCTATAGGATGGCGAGGGAGCTAGCTGGGGATAGGATGGCGAGGGAGTTGGCTGGGGATAGGATGGCGAGGGAGCTGGCTGGGGAAAGGATGGCGAGGGAGCTATAGGATGGCGAGGGAGCTAGCTGGGGATAGGATGGCGAGGGAGTTGGCTGGGGATAGGATGGCGAGGGAGCTGGCTGTGGATAGGATGGCGAGGGAGCTATAGGATGGCGAGGGAGCTGGCTGGGGATAGGATGGAGAGGGAATTGGCTGGGGATAGGTTGGCGAGGGAGCTGGCTGGGGATAGCGAGGGATGGCGAGGGAGCTATAGGATGCGAGGGAGATGGCTGGGGATAGGATGGCAAGGGAGCTGGCTGGGGATAGGATGGCGAGGGAGGTGGCTGGGGATAGGATGGCGAGTTAGCTATAGGATGGCGAGAGAGCTAGCTGGGGATAGGATGGCGAGGGAGTTATAGGTTGGCGAGGGAGCTAGCTAGGGATATGATGGCGAGGGAGTTGGCTGGGAAATGATGGCGAGAGAGCTGGCTGGGGATAGGATGGTGAGGGAGCTATAGGATGGCGATGGAGCTGGCTGGGGATAGGATGGCGAGGGAGCTGGCTGGGGATAGGATGATGAGGAGGTTGCTGGGGATAGGATGGCGAGGGAGCTATAGGATGGCGAGGGAGCTGGCTGGGGATAGGATGATGAGGGAGCTATAGGATGGCGAGGGAGCTAGTTGGGAATAGGATGGTGAGGTAGTTGGCTGGGGATAGTATTGCGAAGGAGCTGGCTGGGGATAGGATGGCGAGGGGAGCTGGCTGGGGATAGGATGGTGAGGGAGCTATAGGATGGCGAGGGAGCTTGCTGGGGATAGGATGGAGAGGGAATTGGCTGGGGATAGGATGGTGCGGGAGCTGGCTTGGGATAGGATTGTGAGGGAGCTATAGGATGGCGAGGGAGCTGGCTGGAGATAGGATGGAGAGGGAGTTGGCTGGGGATAGGATGGCGAGGGAGCTGGCTGGGGATAGGATGGCGAGGGAATTGGCTGGGGATAGGATGGCGAGGGAGTTGGCTGGGGATATGATGGCGAGGGAGCTAGCTGCGGATAGGATGGCGAGGTAGCTGGCTAGGGATAGGATGGAGAGGGAATTGGCTGGGGATAGGATGGTGCGGGAGCTGGCTTGGGATAGGATTGTGAGGGAGCTATAGGATGGCGAGGGAGCTGGCTGGGGATAGGATGGAGAGGGAATTGGCTGGGGATAGGATGGTGAGGGAGCTATAGGATGGCGAGGGAGCTGGCTGGGGATAGGATGGAGAGGGAATTGGCTGGGGATAGGATGGTGAGGGAGCTATAGGATGGCGAGGGAGCTGGCTGGAGATAGGATGGAGAGGGAGTTGGCTGGGGATAGGATGGCGAGGGAGCTGGCTGGGGATAAGATGGCGAGCGAACTATAGGATGGCGAGGAAGCTGGCTTTAGATAGGATGGCGAGGGAGCTAATGGATGGCGAGGGAGCTGGCTGGGGATAGGATGGAGAGGGAGCTATAGGATGCGAGGGAGATAGCTGGGGATAGGATGGCGAGGGAGGTGGCTGGGGATAGGATGGCGAGGGAGCTGACTGGGGATAGGATTGTGAGGGAGCTGGCTGGGGATAGGATGGTGAGGGAGCTATAGGATGGTGAGGGAGCTGGCTTGGGATAGGATTGTGAGGGAGCTGGCTGGAGATAGGATGGCGAGGGAGCTTGCTGGGGATAGGATGGCGAGGGAGCTGGCTGGGGATAGGATGGAGAGGGAATTGGCTGGGGATAGGATGGTGCGGGAGCTGGCTGGTTATAGGATGCCGAGGGAGCTGGCTGGGGATAGGATGGCGAGGGAGCTATAGGATGCGAGGGAGATGGCTGGGGATAGGATGACGAGGGAGCTATAGGGTGGCGAGGGAGCTGGCTGGGGATAGGTTGGCGAGGGAGCTATACGATGGCGAGGGAGCTAGCTGGGGATAGGATGTCGAGGGAGCTGGCTGGGGATAGGATGGCGAGGGAGGTGGCTGGGGATAGGATGGTGAGGGAGCTGGCTGGGCATAGGATGGTGAGGGAGCTATAGGATGGCGAGGGAGCTGGCTGGAGATAGGATGGAGAGGGAGTTTGCTGGGGATAGGATGGCGAGGGAGCTGGCTGGGGATAGGATGGCGAGGGAGCTGGCTGGGGATAGGATAGCGAGTTAGCTGGGGATAGGATGCTGGGGAGGTGGCTGGGGATAGGATGGCGAGGGAGCTGGCTGGGGATAGGATGGCGAGGGAGGTGGCTGGGGATAGGATGGCGAGGGAGCTGGCTGGGGATAGGATGGTGAGGGAGCTATAGGATGGCGAGGGAGCTAGCTGGGGATAGGATGGCGAGGGAGTTGGCTAGGGATAGGATGGCGAGGGAGCTGGCTGGGGATAGGATTGTGAGGGAGCTATAGGATGGCGAGGGAGCTGGCTGGGAATAGGATGGCGAGGGAGCTATAGGATGCGAGGGAGATGGCTGGGGATAGGATGGCGAGGGAGCTATAGGATGGCGAGGGAGCTGGCTGGGGATAGGATGGCGAGGTAGCTGGCTGGGGATAGGATGGCGAGGGAGGTTGCTGGGGATAGGATGGCGAGTGAGGTTGCTGGGAATAGGATGGCGAGGGAGCTGGCTGGGGATAGGATGGTGAGGGAGCTATAGGATGGCGAGGGAGCTGGCTGGGGATAGGATGGGGAGGGAATGGCTGGGGATAGGATGGCGAGGGAGCTGGCTGGGGATAGGATGGCGAGGGAGCTGGTTGTTGATAGGATGGCGAGGGAGCTGGCTTAGATAGGATGGCGAGGGAGTTGGCTGGGGATAGGATGGCGAGGGAGGTGGCTGGGGATAGGATGGCGAGGGAGCTGGTTGTTGATAGGATGGCGAGGGAGCTGGCTTTAGATAGGATGGCGAGGGAGTTGGCTGGGGATAGGATGGCGAGGGAGCTGGC